>NW_020230314.1:0-32268 GCF_003227715.2 Harpegnathos saltator | reverse complement strand
CCCTGCTACTCCACACCTAAAGTTTCCACTCGGCTATTCGTACGGCACATTTCACGGTTTGTAGAAGGCAGGCCAAACCCTCACCATTGCTCGCGTTGTCAAAACACTAATCACCAAATTGAAAACCCTGTCACTCAATGTGCCGATTGTTCATCTAAATATTTAGAAGTAATCTCCGGATTGCGCATACAAGGCTTCGATTTAAATAACTTATCTCACTTGTGCTTATGATCATATAAGAAAATCTTATTGTAAACTTAGTAATAATTGAAAACGACGCACCAGAAACTATTATTACATCCGCCGTTTCCATAGCTTAGCATTATAAGATATTCTATTCTACAATATACTATTTCTTTTATACTACATCTTTTACATATCCTATCATGTGCATTCATAAAGCGGTTTACATATAAGCCACATCGCTTATACATAATACTCTAGACATTACTATTTAGTATGTGCATGACTGGACGAGATATTCTGTCCAACAGTACAGGATGTTTCTATGTGCGCGAAAAATGTTCAACATGGGAAAATAAAGTCCTTACGACGCAAAAATGTCATTCATTTCATGGATTTATTGACGGCCAGAGGTTGTTGTTGGCAAGCCATTGCCAAGTCTTGCGAAAAGATAACTGATCAAATTTCGTCCGTCATGGACTGCCGTGGAATGTTTTACCAGCTACTTATTAGCTATAGGAAATCTAACCTCTAACCAAGGGCTATGAGTCGCTTGATAACGATACTCGTGTTCGAACGTTCATTACGTGATCGCTTACTCAATACTTAGAATTATGCCCACGAACGGGAATTCTTAATTAACGGATGAATATATCGAGAATTGTAATCAAGCTCGTTTTAGCGCTCATAGTATATAACCCAATCCACATATACCACCAATATCCATGTATTATTATAGTAACCGCCGAACAAAAGCTAGGCCACTCAATCTCTCTTGTACAGTAAACGGTGGTTCCGTTGTAATTAGTGTGTGCGACCGTAGTCATACACTGGCTTGTATATATTCCCGAGAACAAGGTTAATAAGGGGTGTACCTTTTGTTTAAAGGTTTTGCATGTACACATTATGATTTTGTTAGGTTTTGTGGGTTGGGATTGGTCGTAATATGGTTCAATAGGTACGTAGTGAATGTTGGAGAACTATGGGATCTTCAAGATCGTCGAGTGTTTTACCGCGTTGTCGCAGTAATTCTAGCAAGTGATTGTAAGCTCTTGTGCAATAATAGCAGTTTAGGATTGGCTGTGTCTCTGTTATGGTGGCAAAGCACATGTGACATATTTCGAGTTCATATTCTTGTCCATCAACAAAAGCGTGTAGAATAGCAAATGTGTAATAATCGTCATTGACAGTAGGATTGGCGGTGTAATAGCAGGATGAGCATAGTATGATGTTGAGGAGGGAGTTAGAATATCCTTTTGCCCTAAGGCACACAGATATGCGGAGGTTGGGTAACTGCTGTGGTTCCTTGGTGCTTTCTGAGGCGCACCTAGGTTTACCTCGTATCCAATGCATCCTGAAACAGATGCAATATATTAGTATTCATCCCGGGTCAATGTGCGAAACCTTGAGTTTGTCCGCATGCACGATTCTAAAATGATTTTTATAAAGTATCTTAACATTATTATTAGGGAGTATTTGTATAATTTTGTAAGGGCCTGTGTATTGATCGCTGAGTTTTCCTTTATTAGGTTCTTTCAATAAAAAGACTGAGTCTCCTTCCCTAAAATTCCAGGGTTTCTGGCGCTTATCATAGTAATATTTATTTCTCTCTTTTGACTTAGTTAGATTTTCTCTAGCCTCTAGTTGTGTGTCTTGAAGTCTGTTAAAAAGGTCAGTGAGGTAAGAGGCGTAGGTTGGCTCAGAGTAATCTTCAATAGGAACATAAGAGGAAGGAAGCCTAGGTATTTTACCAAAAATTAATTCAAAAGGTGAATATTTAGTACTTTCGTGGATACTTGTATTATATGAAAACATTGCTAAATGTAAGTGTTCATCCCAGTTGGTGTCGTGAGTGATTTTGCGTTTTGAGATATTCCATTAGCACATGATGCGATCGTTCAATTGATCCGTTGGATTGTGGATGATAGGCGGTTGTTTTGTATTGTTGTATCCCAAATTTTCTGGCAATATTTTTCATTAGGGAAGTTAAGAAATTGGAACCTTGATCGGTTAGAAGAGCTCGCGGCGCTCCGTAAATACAAATGAAATGTTTGACAAACGCGTCAGCTATTGTAAGTGATGTAGTTTCAGCAAGAGGTATGGCAAGAGAGTATTTAGTGAGGAGGTCTTGGATAGTAAGGATATAAGAATTTCCCGTATCAGTAATAGGCAAAGGACCCATAATGTCCATGGAAATTTTGTCAAAGGCAGCACCGGGAGTGTCGGTGATGACCATAGGTTGCTTGATCTTTACGCGGGTAAGTTTCTTAAGTTGGCATGTACGACATTGTTGAATAAAAGCTTGTACGTCCCTTTTCATCGTATTCCAATAGTATGACATTCGTAGCCTGTTGTAAGTCTTGGTGACACCTTTGTGTCCGCCTAAAGCGCTCGCGTGATTTTCCAGAATTAAATTTTCCCTATCTTCTAACTTGGGTGTCTGTATTACTCCTTCGCATATTGTAATTCGCAAGGATGTATCTTCAAAGTGTTTCAAAATTTGTCGTTGCACATAATCCCAAGGGATCGCGTCTAAATAATGTGTTCGTCTGATAGAAAAAGATTTTAGTTGCATTTCGTTCACTACATCTACAAGAGATTTTATACAATTCTTTATGTTCTCGTGCTCTATCATTATTCTGTCATCTAGCTTTACTGGTAAAGATATGAGAACATTTTTCCCTATAGAGTTTACTTTAGCTCTTTCAAGGATAATATTGGTATAGCTTGGCAGTTTGTTTGTTTTCTCGTACTCGTTTGAACCATTATCGAAAGGTGTACCGTCACCTTTTATAAACACTACGTGATTGTCCTTTTGTGACATCAGGGAGTCTCGAGTGAGTTTAACTTTTAATAGGGTAGGATTTCTTACGATGTCGCCTATTTCGGCGGGTATGGAGAGGGCATCAAATATTTCTTCGCTAGAGTCAGAGCTGTCGTCCAGATGGTCCGATAATAAAGATTCGTCGTCAGTGTCGATTTCTGGTATGACGTGGGTATTTTGTAGTATAACAGGAGTGTGTACCCTGGGTGGTTCTATAACCGGTACAGGGTCAGGTGTGTCTCGGGATGATGAAGGATGTACACTCTCATTAGTATTAGGATTTTGTTGCTCCGGGGGAAATGTAAAAAGTGATTCATTGGAGTCTTCGTTGTTAAAATTCAAGGGTAGAGTGGTAACAATAGGATTTCGTGAAAGGGCATCAGCATTGCTGTTCAAAGTCCCTTTTTTGTACTGTATTTCATATTCATATTCAGCGAGTTTCGTTTTCCACTTCCATAATCTGGATGAAGGATCTTTTATCGACTGAAGCCACATAAGTGGTTTATGGTCGGTGATTATCTTAAATTTTTGCCCATACAAATAGGGTTTGAAATATTGAACACAGTATACGATGGCTAAACATTCCTTTTCAATGGTAGAATAATTTTGTTCCGCGGGGTTCAAGACGCGTGAAGTGTAAGCAATAGGAAGATCCTGTCCGATAGGACCTTGACTAAGAACGCCTCCGATGGCATAGCCAGACGCATCAGTTGTAAGATTAAAAGGTTTTGTGAAATCTGGATATTGGAGTATAGGATGCGAGCACAAGAATTCTCGAAGGATGTTGAACGCGTGTTGTTGAATTGGGCGCCATATATATTCCTTATCTTTCTTCAATAAATCCGTTAAAGGTTTAGCAGTTTTCGAGAAATCAGGTATAAATCGTCGATAGTATCCGGCCAATCCGAGAAATTGCTTAATTTGCTTTTGAGTGCGCGGGGTAGGGAATTCTTTTATAGATTTTATCTTTTCCGGATCCGGTCGAACACCGTCGGATCCTATTATGTGGCCTAAGTATGCTACCTCTCGGCGTAGAAATTCGCATTTGTCAGGTTGTAGTTTCAAATTTGCCTTTTGTAATCTATTCATTAGTTTATTGAATTTGATTTCGTGTTCATGCAAGGAATTAGCGTAAATAACAATGTCGTCCATATAAACGAATAATTCGTTGCCTTGAAGGCCTGATAGTACATTGTCCATCAGCCGTTGAAAGGTTGCGGGCGCATTCTTAAGACCGAATGGCATTCTCTTAAATTGATAGTGCCCGTAAGGAGTAGAAAAGGCGGTTTTGGGAGCGTCTTCAGAAAACATAGGGATTTGGTGGAAACCTGACGCTAAATCAAGAACAGAGAAGTATTTTGCACTACCGAGTTGATCTAGAATATCAGTAATATTCGGAAGAGGATAAGCGTCTCCTATAGTTTTTTCGTTTAACAGGCGATAGTCTATTACCATGCGCCATCGTTTGTTTCCATTCGAATCTGGTTTCTTAGGAACTATCCACAAGGGAGAGTTATAAGGGGAAGTAGAGTGTTCGATAATATTATTTTTTAGTAAATCGGTCACCTGCTTGTCTACCTCTTCTTTATGGACGGGAGGGAATCTGTATTGTTTTACGTGAACCGGGGCATTGTCTGTTGTAACTATGTAATGATGCGCGGCGTTGGTGATCCCTAAGGTTTCACCGGGAATGTGGAACTTATCAGCGTGATTTAGTACTAGTTTCTCAATATTCCGTGCTTCTTCGCGATTGAGATGAGAGAGACGTAGTAGTTGCAGAATTCGCGCGTTGCGAGATGAAAGAGGACCAGCGGCCGTATCAGACTCTAGTACATCAACAGCACCGCAAACGATTGTACCTAAGTTACTAGTCGCGTGCGTATCCGATAAACAGTGAGAATAATTATTACAGGAATTGGAATTGAGTGGGCGGTGTGCATGAGACAGAGGACCAGAGACCGAGGGATGCCCTAAGGTATCGCCGGTACCACAGACATTTACCGTTCCTAAGCAAGGTTCTGACTGTGTATCCGTTGTGTTTATTTGATTCACGAAATTAAAACGAGATTTAAAGTGTTTAACTTGTGAGGATGTGTGTTCTAGAGGACCTGTAGCATTCGCCTGTCTGCAAGAGGCGTCAGCACCGCAGATCGCGTCAGTACCTGAGTACGACCTTCCCGTGGTATCCGGTGTACGTGTGCGTTTAAGAGGACCTGAGGCCGTGCGACATTCTAAAATATCATCGGCACCGCAGCCGGGTGACGTGCCTAAACGTTCGCTCGATTGCGTATCCGGAGTGTGTAAAAGAGTAGAAGAAACGAGATCGGAATTAGGAACCTGATGTACGGCACCAAGAGGACCTGTGGCTTCTGCATCGCGGAGTAAATCTATACCTAGGTGAGAGATTTCCGCGATATCCGGTGTACCGTAATCTTGAAGTTCCGTTACCGGAATTGGAATAGTGTGTCTGTATTCTGTGGTGTTGAATATAGGAAGATGGCCTTTGCCATTAGAATTAGAAATAAGGGCGTTTCCTAAATAAACTCCCTGTGCAACATTCAGGAGAGGAATATAACCACTGGATTTCTCAGGGTTAGAAATAATGACGTGGAAAGGAGCGACGGTACGTGGTTGTATTACAAAGGATTCTTCCTCTATGAAAGGTATACTAATTTGTTCGCACCGGACGCGTTTATTGTGATAATCGATACTTGCGTTGTGTTGTTTAAAGAACTCGTTTCCTAAGATTCCGTGTTCTCTAAAAGGAAATTCATCTGGCAGCACGTGGAAGTTAGTAAGTTTCCCGAGAATTGTAATTTGTAGACATCCCATGGTAATTATCGGTTTAGGTGAAATGCCTTGTAGAGTCAATTACGTATTTTACGTACGTCATTATTTACGTGCACGCCAGAGTCTAAAAGATCGCGTCGAATTAAGTTCACGGCGGATCCTGAGTCGATCATAAAAAGAGCAGTTTTGTTAAGGTTCGGCGACGAAAGCATGACGTTCGGGACGTCTCCTGAGATTGTATTTAAATTTATGCGTTGGAGGTTCCGGGTTCCTCCTGAAATTGAACCAACTTTTGAATAGGACGCCCTGTCTGTTCCGTGTCGCGGCGGGCATCGCTCTGGACCGGGACACGGGTCGCGTTTTCCGGAGCGGCGGCTTGCGCGGGCGTGCTTGTATTTTCTAGTGACCGCCTATAAGCTAATTTACGGCACTCGGACATTATGTGTCCGGGGGCTTTGCAATAGCGACATAGAATAAGTGAAGGGGCATTGGGACCTGGTTGCCCTGGAATCAAAGGTTTCACGAAGGGGATTGGCGATCGCTGTAGTATTTGGCGAGGTTGATTGTTTTGATAGGAGGGGTTAAATTGAGGGCTCGAATTGAAGGGGTTTGTGTCCTGTCGCGCTAAAGGGAGTGGTCGATTTGGAAAAGAAGATTTGCGCCTACTTGTCTCAGTCTCTAGTGTTTTAGATAATTGTATGGCTTTAGTAAAGGCCTCCTCTAAGTCTTCGTATCCCTCGAGTTTAACCCGAATTAGTAAATCAGACGGTAGGCCATTGACAAAACTCTCTAATGTGTCCCTGTCTACAGTGTCGATTATCCATCTGTCTAAGTGTCGGTTTTGTACTAATTCACAGTCTAAAATGGCTGTGCGTAATTCTTTTATCCGCGCGATATAATCAAAAATTGATTCTTGAGGCTTCATATACGCATTGCCTAATTCGCCTCTATATTGATTGAGAGATTTATTTGGCCCGAATATTAATTTTAATTTTTGCAATAATTCCGCGACGCTATCATAACGTGAGCCTTCTACAGCAGTGTATGCGTGTCCTTGCAGTTTACTTAAAATTAGTTGACATAGGTAAGGTTCGTGTGACGTGGGTATTAAATCGAGTGCTCTCTCGCATGTTTTACAAAATTGGAATACGGACATCCGTTGTCCATCGTACTTAGGAATTGAATCAGCTATATCTTTCAAACGAATAAATGGGGCATCGACAGGTGAATTTGGAGGAGGAGGGCACGTGGTTGGTTCGTGATGACGCGGAGATGCCTGTCGAGGACTTACTTGTGGAGTGCGTGCGTTAATGTGTTCGCGTTGGCTTTGCAAGGAAGCTACTTGCCTATCTAAATGCTGTATATGTGAGGGTATTTCTCTGAGACTCGCTAAATCCCGTTGCATGATTTCTATTAGTTTGACTAAATTTAATATGTCGGTAGGAGAGCTTAGATGTGTCGATTCCCGTGCTTCAATTTCTGCTTGTCGTCTTTCTAAATCTAGCTGTTGCGCCTGAAGGGCTTCGCTTTATTCACGTATAATTTTCTCCTTTTCGCCCATGCGTTTGGTAAGAATGTCTACCTCGATCGCTGTCAGGGCCTGTCCTTGTTCTTCTGATTCTGATTGCGACTTGTCCGTCCCGGACAAAGATTTATTTGAACGCGTATGATATGCCATTGCGAAATGAAATTACGATCTATATTATGCAAAAGAAATGCTCCTAAGAGTTCGAGAAACCCCACGAGTTTCACCTAAATGTACGAGGGTTGTAAGAAAATTCTAACTCCTAAAAGAAGAACGTTCTAAGTATATACAAAAAGTTATCAACGTATTCTAGAGATAAGGCTAGGATCAACGGTAAACAAGAGGATGCTCCTAAGAGGTTGTGTAAGAAACGTAAAATGTTCCCCCTATTCCGAAATTTTGGCCTATCCCACCGCTGCCACCAAAAGTTGTTGTTGTGTAACGTCTCGCGTCTCCCTAGGGATCGTGATCCGCCTGCTCTCTATTTATTTAGGCCTACCTGCTTACACCGGCACTGCCTGGGATGCCGAGAGCTTTTCCGGACAGATGGTGAAAGGGGGAAATATGGTGATTGTAGGTGATATAAAGATTATGGCTATTGATAGGAATAGAGACTAAACAATTGTTTATTTAACAGTGAGACAATATGATAGTTAAAAGTGTGATATAAATGAGTGATAATACTTATAGTTATATAATTAATGAATACAAATGTGGTTTACATTATATAGCTGCTAGTAATGAGTTACAGTGAAGTGTTGAGAAAATGTACAGTTATCCTGCCCGGTGGAAGTAATGAAGGTGGTACGATAATTTGCGAGGAGTTTCAGTGAGAGAATAGGACTCCAGTTGGTAAATGTAGGTGGCTGTCTTGTTGTTGAAAGTGTCGTCCTGTGTTAAATCTATCAATTCTATGTCTAGAGTTTCTGTCGTCGAACGCTGTTTAACCAGCCGAGGGTTGCGCGTGTGAGCCCTGTAAGAGCTTGGTAAAGAATGCGAATCCGGAATGAAGTGTCTTTGTGTGGAATGTAATGGACGTGGAGCGTATTTAAATGTGCTTATGAGTCTGTTTTGTAATAAAAACTTGATGTACGATGGAGGAACTAGATCGTGCCCCGTGATATCTTGTATTATACGGGGTTTGGTGGGGTCCATGTGTTGAGACAACAGGGCCGCTCGTCGGCAAGCTTCCTTACGTAGCTGCCTTGCCTTCTGTTTAACGCCCCCGCGATGTTTATTTGGCATCTAACGGATTGAGTTTAAGAATAACATTTTTGGTCGGACAAGTTAAAATAGCAATTGATAAAAGTAATTATTGAGTGAAAAGGACTCTTGTGACTTTAGTTATCCGTTGCCAGAGTACTGTAAAAGTACTAATAATTAATGCTTACTACCATGCTTTGGCAGGGTTAGGTTATGCGGATTGTAGGAGAAGGATAATTGAGGCGGGTGGCGGCTGTCAGCTGCGCCCCTGAGATTGAAGGATGCTAAGCACTGTACAGGTTATTAATTCACAAGTTAAATTTCCTGATCTTGATGGAAAAGGGGTGGTCTTATGAGTTGGACGGGATGGATAGGATGCTTGAGCCGAGAGGCACCCGTAAGGCGCTCCTCAGTCTGGACAAGGATAGAGGCGGGTAGCTCCAGTAAGGCGCTTCCCTAAAAGTGAGCAAGATCTATGCTTAATAATGTAAGATTCAGATTTAATGGTTAATGAACTATAAATTCCTCTGGCAAGAGATGTTATGGCACCAATTGATTTAAGTAACTGAATAAAAAGGACAAAGATTTATGAATGCTTAATATCTTCCTTTCAAGAAAATGCTCGAATAAGAGGAAAAAGGCTGCCGATAAAACAAGATGGAAAAATTAAAATGCTTAGTAGAAAATATTGAAGGATTGTATGCCGATGCAATGGCATATGTTCGTTGTACAAGAGAATCGGTGATTTTAATGGAATTGTACAATAGCAAGTAACACAGTGAGGTAATTAAGGCGTATGCCGATGCAATGGCACACGTCTACACATACACAATAAAATCAGTTACAATTCAATAAATGCATATACATATATATATGTGGGTGGGGAAGGATGCACTTCATGAAATGATTTATATTATTCCAGCTTTTATAATGGATAATGTCAAGATCTTGTCGTTATTAAGAATATACTTTCGTCTAAATAAACAATGAGATTGTAAAAGTATTATTAATCTGAAACCTTAGTAACTTGATTGTTTAATATAGAATAGTCTTTACGGGTAATGGTAATAACAGAACGCAGTATATTTTATATGTGCAAGTGCAGGTTACAGTGGAAACAGTGGGAATATTATATCAAGTACATAATTATACATGAAATTATAAAGGCATATAAATGTCTTATAACTAAAATAGCTAATGAGAGAGATAGATAGAAGGCTAACATGAAGGAACGTCTCTGTGAGTCCTTGTTACGAGATAATTGTAATTTTTATTTTTATTCAATGTCTATTAACGAGGTGAAGGCCTAGGAGGTTGGAGTAAGCAGATTTTCAAAGCAGAGTCTCCGGCGTAAGGAATCCGCCTGGAGACGATGTCAGAGTGGTGGGATGCCACTGCTGATAAGGATTCTGACTTAACCAATACGGCTCTGTGCTTGGCACCGATGCCGTGCGCGCGTAACCCTGTGCTTGGCACCGTTGTCATGCGCCCGCAAGAAGGAATGGAAAGGGAATAATAAGTGTGTGAGCGTAGTTCACTGCGTTGACAGACACTGGGGTTCCGTGATCACGATTTAGAAAAAGAAGAATGTGAAGATTGTCTCTCTCTCTCTCTCTTTATATATATACTGTAACGTCCTGCGACGTTCTCTCCACCATATCATTTTTTCGCCTCTACATTAAAAGGCCAGCGAGACATATAGGTAGATTCAACCATAGAGGGTAATTGTTACTATTAAAATTTATCGATAAAAGTTCATATCTTTTAAAATAATAATAATTTTAGAAAATCGCGCGGTGCGATTTAAGGCTCCTTCAAAGTATTACAAATTATGTCCTAATAAAATTTCTGTAAAATCGATAGTTTAGAAGTTATGGCTATTTGAATGTCTCGACCAATCAGGAAAAGGCATGTTTTTCTCAGTAACTATAAGGCCTAGAAGAAAAATCTTAATTGCTAACAATAGCATTAAAAGACCTCTATTTAACGACCGTATTAACATTTTGAAAAACATTAACAATTAATAAGAAACCAACAATGTTACTTACCAGTAGACTTCAGAAAATTCTAAAATTCATACGCAGGGACTATTGGGACATCAGTAATGCGTACCTTCCGTGAAAATTAAGAAAAGTCAATTTAAAATATTTTTAACACCTACGTACATAGAGAACATTTTAGTGAAACATAAGCAAATGTCAAAACCTCAGAATATTAATTACAAAAGGAAATAATGCCAAACGAAAACAATTAATTCTTGCTCACAAACAGAGAATCCTTCTGACAGTACATTCTCAAAATTTGGTAATTTTTACTTAAAATTTAATAAACCTCATTTATTTAAGTTCAGGGGTCGTTTAAATACCCTATTTAGCTTGGAAATCCACCATTTTTGCCTTGGTCACGTTTAAATACTTTATTTAATTTAATTTAAGCCTTCTGTCCACGTTCAAGCTCCTCTTAAATATTGCACTCTTTTAAATTCGTTCGTACAGTACAACGGCTTGAACTCATCACTAATAATAAAAATTAATTGTTCATCGAATCTTCTATTACCATAAGCTTCTATAAGGTCTAAAAGTCGGTAATTTATACATAAGAACCGTTTATAACAATTGTTAATTAATTACCGACGCCAATAATAACGAAACCTACCCAAGGGATCTATCTTACCGACATACGTAAGTAGAGAGCCCTATGGTAGAACTCAGCCTTGCCGAGAAACATTAATTTAACAACAGTAATAATAAGGATCCCTGTAATAAGAAATCCTAATTTTCCAGTTAACAATATTATAAATCTCTACACTCTAAAACCCACTGTTAACAATATGCATTTCTTATAATAATTCTTAATAACCACATTTAAACATTAATAACAAATATCTCTTTTATTATAACACATGCATATTGTCTTTATAAAAATCATAACTAATTAACATTATAACTTTCTATTACACTATTCATATAATACTAAATTAGGCGTATATTATAACCTTAAGAACCACACATATATAATATTAACCATTTCTTTTTATTAAATTATAATATTATAAGGCATAAATAATTACGAGCACATATAAATTAATAAGTCAGACTGGCGACAGGAAGTCTCAAAGATAAGGCACGCACGCAGCCGGGCCACCGAAGGTGCTCTGGAATCCCCGAGTAACCCGAGCCCATATCAGGTAACATAGGGCATCCTGTTGACCACGCTCCTTATCACATCCGGCGGCGCGCCGAGATGTCTCGATGCCCCGTCAGCATCACGCCACTCAGTCCCACTCTGAAAAACCTTGAACGCTCCTACTCTGGATCCCTCTCGTATAATCCCATTACTCCTACCATATAGCCTACCCCACTCTTGAGTTCCATTGTCCGGACCGAACGAGGCCCCGGGAGCAGCTCCCACCGCAGAGTCGACATCGGAAGTTCATACAGTACAGACGTGCCTCTTAGGAGAGCCTCCAAGACATCTTTGTTAATTTGACGCAAAGAGGAAAAGTGTCTCTGAGCGACCGTGCCACCACGGACAACGGTCGTCTCGCATAAGAGCCTCTTCCTACGCTCCTTCAGAGCCTTTGCCTTGTGCTATTCAAAATCTGGAAGATTTCTTAGGAAACTTGCCAGAACATCCACGGTGTTTTATAATACTCAAAGTGTGCGGATAAGTCGACTCCCCGCTCGAGTTGTGCCGTGGCTAGAGTGGTCCCAACAGTACTGAGAGTATTCTGGAATAAAAAAGCCTGTTCTTTGAGATTTCTCTGCAAAAGTCTGAGCTACTGAAATAAATAGTAAGTATATAATATTTTAATGCACAACACTCACATACACCGCGTTTCGCGCAAGTGAAATACAATCGCGATCTAAGCCTTAGGAACATTGTTACGCGAGTGAACCAGTGACGTTTCACCATACGCCAAGTCGAATTATTTAACAGATACCATAGCGTCACGCTGAAATTTTCGTTCATGTCGGTTCGTAACTGCCTTACATAAGGACCATTCATTATAATCCGAATAGTGTATTATCTACGTTTAGTTGTCAAATCGCTCTTAGAATTTCGTTCCGATTTCCTTAGGATACGCTATACAAGCTAGTATATATATAAAGAGAGAGAGAGAGAGACAATCTTCAGATTCTTCTTTTTCTAAATCGTGATTACGAAACCCCAGTGTCTGTCAACGCAGTGAACTACGCTCACACACTTATTATTCCCTTTCCATTCCTCCTTGCGGGCGCATGACATCGGTGCTAAGCACAGGGTTACGCGCGCACGGCATCGGTGCCAAGCACAGAGCCGTATTGGTATAGTCAGAATCCTTATCAGCAGTGGCATCCCACCACTCTGACATCGTCTCCAGGCGGATTCCTTACGCCGGAGACTCTGCTTTGAAAATCTGCTTACTCCAACCTCCTAGGCCTTCACCTCGTTAATAGACATTGAATAAAAATAAAAATTACAATTATCTCGTAACAAGGACTCACAGAGACGTTCCTTCATGTTAGCCTTCTATCTATCTCTCTCATTAGCTTTTTAGTTATAAGACATTTATATGCCTTTATAATTTCATGTATAATTATGTACTTGATATAATATTCCCACTGTTTCCACTGTAACCTGCACTTGCACATATAAAATATACTGCGTTCTGCTATTACCATTACCCGTAAAGACTATTCTATATTAAACAATCAAGTTACTAAGGTTTCAGATTAATAATATTTTTACAATCTCATTGTTTATTTAGACGAAAGTATATTCTTAATAACGACAAGATCTTGACATTATCCATTATAAAAGCTGGAATAATATAAATCATTTCATGAAGTGCATCCTTCCCCACCCACATATATATATGTATATGCATTTATTGAATTGTAACTAATTTTATTGTGTATGTGTAGACGTGTGCCATTGCATCGGCATACGCCTTAATTACCTCACTGTGTTACTTGCTATTGTACAATTCCATTAAAATCACCGATTCTCTTGTACAACGAACATATGCCATTGCATCGGCATACAATCCTTCAATATTTTCTACTAAGCATTTTAATTTTATGCAGCATCCTTGTTTTATCGGCAGCCTTTTTCCTCTTATTCGAGCATTTTCTTGAAAGGAAGATATTAAGCATTCATAAATCTTTGTCCTTTTTATTCAGTTACTTAAATCAATTGGTGCCATAACATCTCTTGCCAGAGGAATTTATAGTTCATTAACCATTAAATCTGAATCTTACATTATTAAGCATAGATCTTGCTCACTTTTAGGGAAGCGCCTTACTGGAGCTACCCGCCTCTATCCTTGTCCAGACTGAGGAGCGCCTTACGGGTGCCTCTCGGCTCAAGCATCCTATCCATCCCGTCCAACTCATAAGACCACCCCTTTTCCATCAAGATCAGGAAATTTAACTTGTGAATTAATAACCTGTACAGTGCTTAGCATCCTTCAATCTCAGGGGCGCAGCTGACAGCCGCCACCCGCCTCAATTATCCTTCTCCTACAATCCGCATAACCTAACCCTGCCAAAGCATGGTAGTAAGCATTAATTATTAGTACTTTTACAGTACTCTGGCAACGGATAACTAAAGTCACAAGAGTCCTTTTCACTCAATAATTACTTTTATCAATTGCTATTTTAACTTGTCCGACCAAAAATGTTATTCTTAAACTCAATCCGTTAGATGCCAAATAAACATCGCGGGGGCGTTAAACAGAAGGCAAGGCAGCTACGTAAGGAAGCTTGCCGACGAGCGGCCCTGTTGTCTCAACACATGGACCCCACCAAACCCCGTATAATACAGATATCACGGGGCACGATCTAGTTCCTCCATCGTACATCAAGTTTTTATTACAAAACAGACTCATAAGCACATTTAAATACGCTCCACGTCCATTACATTCCACACAAAGACACTTCATTCCGGATTCGCATTCTTTACCAAGCTCTTACAGGGCTCACACGCGCAACCCTCGGCTGGTTAAACAGCGTTCGACGACAGAAACTCTAGACATAGAATTGATAGATTTAACACAGGACGACACTTTCAACAACAAGACAGCCACCTACATTTACCAACTGGAGTCCTATTCTCTCACTGAAACTCCTCGCAAATTATCGTACCACCTTCATTACTTCCACCGGGCAGGATAACTGTACATTTTCTCAACACTTCACTGTAACTCATTACTAGCAGCTATATAATGTAAACCACATTTGTATTCATTAATTATATAACTATAAGTATTATCACTCATTTATATCACACTTTTAACTATCATATTGTCTCACTGTTAAATAAACAATTGTTTAGTCTCTATTCCTATCAATAGCCATAATCTTTATATCACCTACAATCACCATATTTCCCCCTTTCACCATCTGTCCGGAAAAGCTCTCGGCATCCCAGGCAGTGCCGGTGTAAGCAGGTAGGCCTAAATAAATAGAGAGCAGGCGGATCACGATCCCTAGGGAGACGCGAGACGTTACAGAGCCCTGTAAGAGCTTGGTAAAGAATGCGAATCCGGAATGAAGTGTCTTTGTGTGGAATGTAATGGACGTGGAGCGTATTTAAATGTGCTTATGAGTCTGTTTTGTAATAAAAACTTGATGTACGATGGAGGAACTAGATCGTGCCCCGTGATATCTTGTATTATACGGGGTTTGGTGGGGTCCATGTGTTGAGACAACAGGGCCGCTCGTCGGCAAGCTTCCTTACGTAGCTGCCTTGCCTTCTGTTTAACGCCCCCGCGATGTTTATTTGGCATCTAACGGATTGAGTTTAAGAATAACATTTTTGGTCGGACAAGTTAAAATAGCAATTGATAAAATTAATTAATGAGTGAAAAGGACTCTTGTGACTTTAGTTATCCGTTGCCAGAGTACTGTAAAAGTACTAATAATTAATGCTACTACCAATGCTTTGGCAGGGTTAGGTTATGCGGGTTGTAGGAGAAGGATAATTGAGGCGGGTGGCGGCTGTCAGCTGCGCCCCTGAGATTGAAGGATGCTAAGCACTGTACAGGTTATTAATTCACAAGTTAAATTTCCTGATCTTGATGGAAAGGGGTGGTCTTATGAGTTGGACGGGATGGATAGGATGCTTGAGCCGAGAGGCACCCGTAAGGCGCTCCTCAGTCTGGACAAGGATAGAGGCGGGTAGCTCCAGTAAGGCGCTTCCCTAAAAGTGAGCAAGATCTATGCTTAATAATGTAAGATTCAGATTTAATGGTTAATGAACTATAAATTCCTCTGGCAAGAGATGTTATGGCACCAATTGATTTAAGTAACTGAATAAAAAGGACAAAGATTTATGAATGCTTAATATCTTCCTTTCAAGAAAATGCTCGAATAAGAGGAAAAAGGCTGCCGATAAAACAAGGATGCTGCATAAAATTAAAATGCTTAGTAGAAAATATTGAAGGATTGTATGCCGATGCAATGGCATATGTTCGTTGTACAAGAGAATCGGTGATTTTAATGGAATTGTACAATAGCAAGTAACACAGTGAGGTAATTAAGGCGTATGCCGATGCAATGGCACACGTCTACACATACACAATAAAATCAGTTACAATTCAATAAATGCATATACATATATATATGTGGGTGGGGAAGGATGCACTTCATGAAATGATTTATATTATTCCAGCTTTTATAATGGATAATGTCAAGATCTTGTCGTTATTAAGAATATACTTTCGTCTAAATAAACAATGAGATTGTAAAATATTATTAATCTGAAACCTTAGTAACTTGATTGTTTAATATAGAATAGTCTTTACGGGTAATGGTAATAGCAGAACGCAGTATATTTTATATGTGCAAGTGCAGGTTACAGTGGAAACAGTGGGAATATTATATCAAGTACATAATTATACATGAAATTATAAAGGCATATAAATGTCTTATAACTAAAATAGCTAATGAGAGAGATAGATAGAAGGCTAACATGAAGGAACGTCTCTGTGAGTCCTTGTTACGAGATAATTGTAATTTTTATTTTTATTCAATGTCTATTAACGAGGTGAAGGCCTAGGAGGTTGGAGTAAGCAGATTTTCAAAGCAGAGTCTCCGGCGTAAGGAATCCGCCTGGAGACGATGTCAGAGTGGTGGGATGCCACTGCTGATAAGGATTCTGACTATACCAATACGGCTCTGTGCTTGGCACCGATGCCATGCGCGCGTAACCCTGTGCTTGGCACCGTTGTCATGCGCCCGCAAGAAGGAATGGAAAGGGAATAATAAGTGTGTGAGCGTAGTTCACTGCGTTGACAGACACTGGGGTTTCGTAATCACGATTTAGAAAAAGAAGAATCTGAAGATTGTCTCTCTCTCTCTCTCTTTATATATATACTAGCTTGTATAGCGTATCCTAAGGAAATCGGAACGAAATTCTAAGAGCGGTTTGACAAACTAAACGTAGATAATACACTATTCGGATTATAATGAATGGTCCTTATGTAAGGCAGTTACGAACCGACATGAACGAAAATTTCAGCGTGACGCTATGGTATCTGTTAAATAATTCGACTTGGCGTATGGTGAAACGTCACTGGTTCACTCGCGTAACAATGTTCCTAAGGCTTAGATCGCGATTGTATTTCACTTGCGCGAAACGCGGTGTATGTGAGTGTTGTGCATTAAAATATTATATACTTACTATTTATTTCAGTAGTCAGACTTTTGCAGAGAAATCTCAAAGAACAGGCTTTTTTATTCCAGAATACTCTCAATACTGTTAGGACCACTCTAGCCACGGCACAACTCGAGCGGGGAGTCGACTTATCCGCACACTTTGAGTATTATAAAACACCGTGGATGTTCTGGCAAGTTTCCTAAGAAATCTTCCAGATTTTGAATAGCACAAGGCAAAGGCTCTGAAGGAGCGTAGGAAGAGGCTTTATGCGAGACGACCGTTGTCCGTGGTGGCACGGTCGCTCAGAGACACTTTTCCTCTTTGCGTCAAATTAACAAAGATGTCTTGGAGGCACTCCTAAGAGGCACGTCTGTACTGTATGAACTTCCGATGTCGACTCTGCGGTGGGAGCTGCTCCCGGGGCCTCGTTCGGTCCGGACAATGGAGCTCAAGAGTGGGGTAGGCTATATGGTAGGAGTAATGGGATTATACGAGAGGGATCCAGAGTAGGAGCGTTCAAGGTTTTTCAGAGTGGGACTGAGTGGCGTGATGCTGACGGGGCATCGAGACATCTCGGCGCGCCGCCGGATGTGATAAGGAGCGTGGTCAACAGGATGCCCTATGTTACCTGATATGGGCTCGGGTTACTCGGGGATTCCAGAGCACCTTCGGTGGCCCGGCTGCGTGCGTGCCTTATCTTTGAGACTTCCTGTCGCCAGTCTGACTTATTAATTTATATGTGCTCGTAATTATTTATGCCTTATAATATTATAATTTAATAAAAAGAAATGGTTAATATTATATATGTGTGGTTCTTAAGGTTATAATATACGCCTAATTTAGTATTATATGAATAGTGTAATAGAAAGTTATAATGTTAATTAGTTATGATTTTTATAAAGACAATATGCATGTGTTATAATAAAAGAGATATTTGTTATTAATGTTTAAATGTGGTTATTAAGAATTATTATAAGAAATGCATATTGTTAACAGTGGGTTTTAGAGTGTAGAGATTTATAATATTGTTAACTGGAAAATTAGGATTTCTTATTACAGGGATCCTTATTATTACTGTTGTTAAATTAATGTTTCTCGGCAAGGCTGAGTTCTACCATAGGGCTCTCTACTTACGTATGTCGGTAAGATAGATCCCTTGGGTAGGTTTCGTTATTATTGGCGTCGGTAATTAATTAACAATTGTTATAAACGGTTCTTATGTATAAATTACCGACTTTTAGACCTTATAGAAGCTTATGGTAATAGAAGATTCGATGAACAATTAATTTTTATTATTAGTGATGAGTTCAAGCCGTTGTACTGTACGAACGAATTTAAAAGAGTGCAATATTTAAGAGGAGCTTGAACGTGGACAGAAGGCTTAAATTAAATTAAATAAAGTATTTAAACGTGACCAAGGCAAAAATGGTGGATTTCCAAGCTAAATAGGGTATTTAAACGACCCCTGAACTTAAATAAATGAGGTTTATTAAATTTTAAGTAAAAATTACCAAATTTTGAGAATGTACTGTCAGAAGGATTCTCTGTTTGTGGGCAAGAATTAATTGTTTTCGTTTGGCATTATTTCCTTTTGTAATTAATATTCTGAGGTTTTGACATTTGCTTATGTTTCACTAAAATGTTCTCTATGTACGTAGGTGTTAAAAATATTTTAAATTGACTTTTCTTAATTTTCACGGAAGGTACGCATTACTGATGTCCCAATAGTCCCTGCGTATGAATTTTAGAATTTTCTGAAGTCTACTGGTAAGTAACATTGTTGGTTTCTTATTAATTGTTAATGTTTTTCAAAATGTTAATATGGTCGTTAAATAGAGGTCTTTTAATGCTATTGTTAGCAATTAAGATTTTTCTTCTAGGCCTTATAGTTACTGAGAAAAACATGCCTTTTCCTGATTGGTCGAGACATTCAAATAGCCATAACTTCTAAACTATCGATTTTACAGAAATTTTATTAGGACATAATTTGTAATACTTTGAAGGAGCCTTAAATCGCACCGCGCGATTTTCTAAAATTATTATTATTTTAAAAGATATGAACTTTTATCGATAAATTTTAATAGTAACAATTACTTTTTATGGTTGAATCTACCTATATGTCTCGCTGGCCTTTTAATGTAGAGGCGAAAAAATGATATGGTGGAGAGAACGTCGCAGGACGTTACACCTCCCCCCCTTTTAAGAGCAAACTTCCGAAACTTTTGTTAGGAATTTGATCGTGAACGACTACCTGGTTTAGGCGTTCGTTGAGTTCTCTGTAGGCGATGGATGTGTGCGGTCCCTCTTCGATGAGGTGATGTGGAGGTGCGGCTGGTCTAGGTGTTGACCTTGGAAGTGGTTGTGGCTGTTGCTCGACTGGGGTGGGTTGTTGAAGTGGTGTGTTAGTTGAAGAATCGACTGTTGCTTTGTTGGCACGTCTAGGTGGCCGATGAGCCAGGTGCAGCAGGAGGTGAGTCAAGGAGCTCCATAAGGCTCCTAAAAGGTGAAGGCTGCATCCGTACGCCGTATGAAGGGCGTATCCATGGAGGGCAGTATCGATGAGTAATTTTATTATGCGGATGATGATGAAGATGCCAAATACTCCTGCGGTTGCAGAGCCAAAAGCGACGAATCCTTCCCAGATTTTTGAGGCAGTACTTTCAGCAATTTTGTTAAGATCTTCCTCGTTCAGTAGATTATACAACGAGGCGGATCCGTCCCCTGTAGTGTGACCGGTAATTCCTCTAGCGACAGAATTCAAGAGGGCAGGCTTTTCGGCGGGGAACATGATGTGGTCCCTCAGCTTGTCGATGTCCTGTTGCGAGTAAATACCGCTTACTGCTAGAGGTCCTGGTGTTAAATATTTCCAAGATATAGTAGTGGTAGGCTGCAGGCGTTGTGGTGGAGAAAGACGTTCGTGAGGTTCGGGTGTAAACTGTACCCAAGTGTCCTCTAGACGGTATAAGGTTGGTAGTTGATAACTACATTCTCTTAATGTGCCATATTTAGTGAGCACATGAGATTTTGGTGTGAGGAACATTGATGAGTTCCTAACAGTGACTGGAAGTTCGGCGTAGCAGTCTTTAGTTCTCCTGATCTTTACTTCGACTGGGATGCACTGGATGACATGAATTGCTTCGCCTGCTGTAACGGCCATGTATCCTGGACCTTTCATTAACCGATAGGCGAACTCGTCGGGTAGAAGAGTTGCCAGAGACAGTGTATTTTTAAGAACTTCCTGCTCTAGGTCACACCTCTGCTTCATGACGTTGTAATAAAGGCTGATGATTTGGCTACGCACGTGTTTCTCTACGTATACAAATTTGGAATTGACGTACGAGAAGATGTCCAGATTATCCACAGGGACGCTTCCTCGTGGCTTGACAGTATCTCCTTTAGTAGTTTCTACGATAAAAAGCTTGGGATGCTCGGTCTGTAGGATTGTATATCCGCAGAGTTGTCGAGCCTTAGTGGTAGTTAGTGCGAACGTGATGTCCTGTGTGGTGAGAGAATAAACGGTGGAGGGATTGACAATCGGGATGTCGCCCCTTTGGTTGATAGAGTCCTCCTGAATTTTTATAGCTTGTCCCTCGTATAGGATGTCGTACTGATGAAAATCGCAGCTGGATGTAGGCATTGGCTGCCAGTACGTGTAGCCATGTTCTGAGTCGACGCAGTGTCCGTCGCTCAGGGTGCAAATGGTTCCTGACTTAAGATGAATTTTCCCCGTGTTGATATGAACTGGTACATAAGAGGATCGTAGAGATATGGTAGCGACTCCCTGGACAACGACGTCGGTCCATGAGCCGTAAGGGTCGGAGTAGGGGATGCCCTTGCAGTGGCCATCGACTCCTATTTCTCCTGCCAGGGTGATGCTGTAGCTCTCCGTAGAGTTCGGTTTGAGTCCGGAGATGACGTTGTTGTTTCCTAGGACGGCGACTCCGTCCTTCTGCATATGGTTGCACCGATCACTAGTCACATATTGTAAGTATTCACCGTGCCCGTTGTGCACCACGGATATATGAGAGTGCATACCGCAATGATAGATCGTACGCTTGATCTCGATTTTACATTGTTTAACTTCGGCATAATTATATTCAGACAGCTGTAATAGCTGTATATGAACGTTTGTATTGTTTGTAGTTTTTACTTGTATGTCGCACGCTCCAGCCTCTAGCAGGGAGACTGTTGTTATATTCAAAGATTGTCCTCCGCAATCGAATCCGATCAAAGCATGCGATGTAGTTACGAATACGAATAAAAGTAGTAGTAGCATAGTCTGTAAAGCAAAAGATAAAATATGTATTTCGCAGGGGAAAAGTAAAATTGGGTAAGTATATAAACGCTTTCAATGATTAGTGTAATAAGTGTATATAATGCACGTCGAGTGGCCTAAGCTTTTGTCGGCGTTACTATAATAATACATGGATATTGTGGTATATGTGGATTGGGTTAATATATATGAGCGCTAAAACGAGGCTATTACAATTGCTCGATATATTCATCGTTAATTAAGAATTCCCGTTCGCTGGGCCATAATTCTAGTATTAGTAAGCGATCACGTATGACGTCGAACACGAGTAATCGTATATCAGCGAGCTCATGCCCTTGGTTAAGTAGATTTCCTATAGCTAATAAGTAGCTGGTAAAACATTCAACGCAGTCCATGACGGGACGAAATTTGATCATTATCTTTTCGCAGACTTGGCATGCTGCCACACAACCTCTGCCGTCAATAAATCCATGAAAATGAGATAATTTTGCGTCATAAGGACTTTTATTTTCCATGTGACATTTTTCGCAATAGAAACATCCTGTACTGTTGGAAGAATATCCTCGTCCAGTCATGCACATACTAATAGTAATTCTAGAGTATATATGTATAAGCGCGTGTGGCTTATATGTAAACCGCTTATGAATGCACATGATAGGTATGTAAAAGATGTAGTATAAAAGAAATAGTATATTGTAGAATAGGATATCTTATAATGCTAAGCTATGGAAAGCGGATGTATAATAGTTCTGGGTGCGTCGTTTTCAATTATTACTAAGTTTACAATAAGATTTCTTATATGATCATAGCACAAGTGAGATAAGTTATTTAAATCGAAGCCTTGTATGCGCAATCCGGAGATTACTTCTAAATATTTAGATGAACAATCGGCACATTGAGTGACAGGTTTCAATTTGGTGATTAGTGTTTGACAACGCGAGCAATGGTGAGGGTTTGGCCTGCCTTCTACAAAACCGTGAAATGTGCCGTACGAATAGCCGAGTGGAAACTTTAGGTTGGAGTAGCAGGGGGTACAGTAAACGGTGGTTCCGTTGTAATTAGTGTGTGCGACCGTAGTCATACACTGGCTTGTATATATTCCCGAGAACAAGGTTAATAAGGGGTGTACCTTTTGTTTAAAGGTTTTGCATGTACACATTATGATTTTGTTAGGTTTTGTGGGTTGGGATTGGTCGTAATATGGTTCAATAGGTACGTAGTGAATGTTGGAGAACTATGGGATCTTCAAGATCGTCGAGTGTTTTACCGCGTTGTCGCAGTAATTCTAGCAAGTGATTGTAAGCTCTTGTGCAATAATAGCAGTTTAGGATTGGCTGTGTCTCTATTATGGGGGCAAAGCACATGTGACATATTTCGAGTTCATATTCTTGTCCATCAACAAAAGCGTGTAGAATAGCAAACGTGTAATAATCGTCATTGACAGTAGGATTGGCGGTGTAATAGCAGGATGAGCATAGTATGATGTTGAGGAGGGAGTTAGAATATCCTTTTGCCCTAAGGCACACAGGTATGCGGAGGTTGGATAACTGCTGTGGTTCCTTGGTGCTTTCTGAGACGCACCTAGGTTTATCTCGTATCCAATGCATCCTGAAACAGATGCAATATATTAGTATTCATCCCGGGTCAATGTGCGAAACCTTGAGTTTGTCCGCATGCACGATTCTAAAATGATTTTTATAAAGTATCTTAACATTATTATTAGGGAGTATTTGTATAATTTTGTAAGGGCCTGTGTATTGATCGCTGAGTTTTCCTTTATTAGGTTCTTTCAATAAAAAGACTGAGTCTCCTTCCCTAAAATTCCAGGGTTTCTGGCGCTTATCATAGTAATATTTATTTTTCTCTTTTGACTTAGTTAGATTTTCTCTAGCCTCTAGTTGTGTGTCTTGAAGTCTGTTAAAAAGGTCAGTGAGGTAAGAGGCGTAGGTTGGCTCAGAGTAATCTTCAATAGGAACATAAGAGGAAGGAAGCCTAGGTATTTTACCAAAAATTAATTCAAAAGGTGAATATTTAGTACTTTCGTGGATACTTGTATTATATGAAAACATTGCTAAATGTAAGTGTTCATCCCAGTTGGTGTCGCGAGTGATTTGCGTTTTGAGATATTCCATTAGCACATGATGCGATCGTTCAATTGATCCGTTGGATTGTGGGTGATAGGCGGTTGTTTTGTATTGTTGTATCCCAAATTTTCTGGCAATATTTTTCATTACGGAAGTTAAGAAATTGGAACCTTGATCGGTTAGAAGAGCTCGCGGCGCTCCGTAAATACAAATGAAATGTTTGACAAACGCGTCAGCTATTGTAAGTGATGTAGTTTCAGCAAGAGGTATGGCAAGAGAGTATTTAGTGAGGAGGTCTTGGATAGTGTTACGTCCCGGTCGGCCGCGGCTGCGATGCTAGGCTGCAGGTGCTCGGGCCTGGACGCGGGGCTAGATCGCAATTTTTGGGTCAAACGAATCGCGTGATTCTCCCCAGGGATACGCGCGATCTGTCGGGCTCGACACGATGTTCCGCGGAGTATAGAGCAAATGGCACTCACCAGTTCCTTTAATCCAATGTAATAATCTGGCACACCTGTGTCATGGAGTTGCGCACGTGCCCACGAAGCTGTTCGAGGGTCGGAGTTTCCTCGTTACAGGTGCGGAGGGTGTGAGGCGGGGTAGATGCTCCGTAGTAGTAGTGCAGGATCTCTGCACGCAGTTGACGGTAGAAAGCAGGCCTCGGATCTCGTGGCGAGAATCCGCGTCGAATGATCGGTAGTCGCGGATAGGTGTCACAATCGATCTTGCTAACACTGTATGATTTGCGGGCGGTAGCTTTCGGGCGCTCTGGCACGGGCGACTGAGGAGATTCTGGAGAGCGAGGGGGTTCAGTGGAACGAGGATGCCCCTTGTCGGGAGCGGAGTTGGTGGGTTCGACACCTAGGTAAGGGTGGTACGCTTGTCCGTGCTTTAGTTGGTATTCTAATTTTTTGATGAATTTCTTACGACCACCCCTGCGTACAGGGCGCATTTGGAATCACTCCCGTGACTCCGGCCAGCTGTATTCGTGTGGTTAATTCGGAGTTCCCTATTCTGTCAGGCGGTGCGATCGGGTCGCAACCTATGCGCCTTCGAGTAACTAGTAGACGGTGCGATCGAGCCGCAACCTGTGCGTCTACGGATGGGCGGTGCGATCGAGCCGCAGCCTATACGCCCCTATTCTAGTGATGCGAATACCTTGAAGAATCGGCGGCCAGTTATCAGCTAGGCGATTCCAATGCGTTAGCGGTCGGGGATGGGAGGAGATGGGAGAGTGAATCTAACCTTGAATCGGCTAACAAGAGTATATTTTAACTAAATGAATACACGAAAATATTCTGAGTTAGATTTAGTAAAAATATTCTAAGTTCACATTCATAAAAATATTCTAAGTTAAAACTCACGAAAATATTCTAAGTCAAAACTCACGAAAATATTCTAAGTTAAAACTCACGAAAATATTCTAAGTTAGATTTAGTAAAAATATTCTAAGTTCGTATTCACGAAAATATTCTAAGTTAAAACTCACGAAAATATTCTAAGTTAGATTTAGTGAAAATATTCTAAGTTCGTATTCACGAAAATATTCTAAGTTAAAACTCACGAAAATATTCTAAGTTAGATTTAGTGAAAATATTCTAAGTTCGTATTCACGAAAATATTCTAAGTTAAAACTCACGAAAATATTCTAAGTTAGATTTAGTGAAAATATTCTAAGTTCGTATTCACGAAAATATTCTAAGTTAGATTTAGCACTTATACTAGACCCTAGGAGGGATGGAGGAAGCACTGCACCAGATCACTGCACGACTGAGACTGACTCTCGGGCGCTCCGCGGTCCCTGAGCTGCGGCTTTCCCGAGCCGCCGAATTTTCCTCTGGAGTGGGAAGGTAGTGGGGGTTTGGAAATTAGAACTTAGAAAATTTCGGCGCGGAGGGACTTAGAAAAATTCTCGGTTGAGGGACTTAGAAAAATTTATGTTCGAGGGACTTAGAAAAGTTTTGGGTTGAGGGACTTAGAAAAATTTTGGGTTGAGGGACTTAGAAAAATTTAGGGTCGAGGGACTTAGAAAAATTTTGGGTTGAGGGACTTAGAAAAATTTATGTTCGAGGGACTTAGAAAAATTTTGGGTTGAGGGACTTAGAAAAATTTAGGGTCGAGGGACTTAGAAAAATTTTGGGTTGAGGGACTTAGAAAAATTTATGTTCGAGGGACTTAGAAAAATTTTGGGTTGAGGGACTTAGAAAAATTTATGTTCGAGGGACTTAGAAAAATTGAGGGTCGAGGGACTTAGAAAAATTTATGTTCGAGGGACTTAGAAAAATTTTGTGGTGATTCCAGGGAAAGAAGAGAGAGAGAAAAAAAAAAAAAAAATTTTTGTGTGGTGCTTCCTCTTACAATTGGTAGTGCGGATGTGACACCTCCCCCCTTATTAGAAAATGTCGGTCGTCATTGAACCGACGTTTTCTGGAGATATGTATATATGTACTTATTCTAAATGTCGCTTTAATGTCTGGTTTGGCGTATTTCGCTCAGATAATTATTTAGTTCGCTGTAACTTTTTGTTGGGGCACTTGCAATTCGCGCTTCACTTTCACTGTTAGTGTCTCGTGCGTTGTCGGCTGCCTCGTTTTTGGGATGTACTAATACTTCCAAGGCTGCTTCTTCTTCTCTGGGCTGTTCGTTCTGTTGGGTCTTCCCGCGTCCTCCAAGGTGGATCAGCAGGTGGGTGAGTGAGCTCCAGATTGCGCCTAATAGGTGGAGGCTCCATCCGTATATCGAGTGGAGTGCGTAGCCTCTTATAATGGAGTCGACTACCAATTTGGCTAGTCGGATCAGGAGTATGATGCTCAAGATGCCTGCGCTCGCTGAACCGAATGTGATGAAACCTTTCCATAGGCGTGCTCCTGCGCTCTCGGCGATTTTTTCCAGAGATTCTTCGTCCAGCATATTATACAGGGAGATGGTTCCGGCTGGGACCTTTCTTCCCATGGCTCCTTGTGCTAAGGTGCTGATGATTGCAGGTTTCTCCACTGGGAACATTATGTGGTTCCTGAGTCGGTCTAGGTCGTCGGCGGAGTATATTCCGCTGGTCGCCAGGTTGGAAGGGTTTATGTACTTCCAGGTAGGCTTGGTAAGAGGTCGGATTACGGGAGGTGCGATTGATTCCACTGGTCGTGGCATCATTTTATACCAGGCCTCCTCGATATTGTACATCGGAGGTAACAACTCGTTGCATTCCCTCGGTGTGCCGGATTTGGTGAGGATGCGTGAGCGCGGTGTCAGGAAATATGAGGCGTTGTTGTAAGTTACTGGAAGTTCGTTGTAGCAACGCTCTGCTTGGCGGATTTTGCACGTGACTGGGATACATTTAATTATATATATGACTTCTCCGGAGGTCACTGCCGTGTATCCGTGGCTTTTCATTAGGCGGTGCGCCATTTCGTCCGGGGCGATGCTAGATAAGGATAGTGCGTTTTCTAGGATTTGTCTTTCCAGCGCGCATTTCTGTATCATGATGTCCTTGTAGAGTTTCGTCAGTTGGTTTTTCATGTGACGTTCGATGTAGACAAATTTGGAGTTCACGTAGGCGAACATGTCTAGGTTGTCTATTGCGATATTGGATTTTTCCTTGAAAGTCCGTCCTCTCGAGGTTTCGAGAATGAAGAGTTTTGGGTGTTCTGTGTGCATGATTTTGTACCCGCAGAGGTTTGATTCTGAGGTTTTGGCGAGGGCGAATGTTGCATCGTTGTTAGTAACTGTGTAGATGGTGGGTCCATCCCCTTGTCCGGGTGAAGGGGATAATTTGTGCGCGAAGCCTTCGTAAAGTATATCGTATCTGTCGAAATTACAATTATCCTTGGGTGTGGATTTCCAGTATGTAGTGGTCCCGTCGGCGTCGAGGCATTCCCGGCTGGTGGCTTTGCAGCGGATTCCCGAAGGTAGTATGACTTCGTTGGCCATTATTTTGATGGGGACCAGGAAGTCTCGTAAGGTTATCCGGACGCTAGCCTGGACAATGGCGTTTTCCCACGTTCCGAATGGGTCAGTATAGGCGGCTCCTTGACAGGCGCCGTCGTTTTGTAATGATCCAGCGAGGGTCAGACTCCGTGACGTAGTTGAGTTTCTTTTTAAACCGTCAATTAGGATATCGTTTCCCAAAATGATAGCTCCTGTTTCCTGGGACTTCCTGCAGGCTTCTTCGGAGATTTCTCTTATATAGCTCCGTTTTCCTCCGGGGACAGTGGATACATGGGACCACATTCCACAGCGGTAGATTATGCGGTCGACTTCTAGGCGGCATTGAATGGCCTCGGTGTGGGTGAAGTCGTTGAATTGCATTAGCTGTAGATAGACCTCTTCTTTCTTAGGTTCGACGTCGTCAACGTGACATTCGGCAATGTCGGTTAATGAGAGCGATGTAATGTTTAATCCTTCTCCTCCACAGTCGTATCCCAGGAGGGAGGTTGCAGGCTCGGTTCCGAAGGCAGCGAAGAGGGCGAGGGCTATCAGGAGGTGCATCCTGGTGCGAGGCTCGTGGTGTACTGATGTGTGCCCTTCGTCGCGTCGTTCTGCCTTGTGTCCTGGTGTTAGCAGTGGGGGTTGCTAGCCTATGGTCGGAGAGGGGGGCCTTTGGCCTTATCTAGACGCAACTTATTACTATGGACGATTTTCGTTTGGTTTTCGCTTATACTAATGCGTATGTTATTATTTCGTAATACTTCTAGTACTCGGTATGGGCCCGAGTATTGGTCTCCTAGCTTACTCTTGCTGGGTTCTTTTAGTAAGTACACGCAGCTTCCTGCTCTGAAATTCTGAGGATTTAAATTTCGATCATAGTAGCGTTTGCTACGGGCTTTGGCTCCGCAGAGATTCTCG
Organism: Harpegnathos saltator; assembly: GCF_003227715.2. Taxonomy (NCBI): domain Eukaryota; kingdom Metazoa; phylum Arthropoda; class Insecta; order Hymenoptera; family Formicidae; genus Harpegnathos; species Harpegnathos saltator. Next base: position 3,904 of record NW_020230314.1, on the reverse strand, counting down.
CGAGCGAGTTCCTGTGTGGTTTTTAGGCGATTGAACAGCGTAGTTAAGTAATCCTTGTATGTTTCGCTTAAGTTATCCTCGATAGGTGGGTCGCTAGACGGTGTTCGCACACTTTTCCCGAAGACTAGCTCGTGTGGCCTATAGGAGGTCCCTTCGTGCACGCTTGAGTTATACGAGAACATTGCGAGATTAAGGAATTCGTCCCATTCGTGTTGCGTGTTGGTGTATTGCTTCAGATACTCCCACAAGACGTGGTGGCTGCGTTCTATGGACCCGTTTGATTGTGGGTGGTACGCGGTAGTCTTGCACTGGTTGATCTTAAATTTTCGGGCCACAGCCTTGATGAGGCTGTTAATGAAGTGAGAGCCTTGGTCGGTTAGAACTGCTTTTGGTGCGCCGTATAGGCAGATGAAATTGTTTACGAACGCGTCTGCTACGTCTAACGCGGAGGCTTGTCTCAGCGCGATGGCGGTGGAGTGTTTGGTTAGTAGGTCTTGTATTGTGAGGATGTAGGAATTGCCGGAGGAAGTGGTGGGGAGTGGGCCCATGATATCCATTGAGATTTTCTCGAACGCTTCCTTTGGGGTGTCCGTGATGACCATGGGCTGCTTTGTTTTTACTCTTACTAGTTTCTTTAATTGGCAACTTCTGCAGTTGCGGATGAATTCCTGTATTTCTTCCTTCAAATTGGGCCATTGGTATTTTTCCTTGATGCGCAAGTACGTCTTTGTCACTCCTTTGTGTCCTCCGATCATGCTGGAATGGCATTCCTCTAGAATCCTTCTCCTATCTCCCGGGGGTGGTACTTGAATTTGGTTGTTGCATAGGAGGATTTTGGTCGGGTCGCCCTCAAATGTTTGTTGCAGCAGGTTGCGGATGGTGTCGGAAGGTACGTTTTCTAAGTCGCCCTTGCATAGTGACACAGAGTTGAGTTGAAGCTCTTGACAGACATCTCGTAGGGATTGTATGGCCTCGCGAAGGATCTCTATGTCTAGTTGCGTGATTTTACGCTCTTTGATCACCAGGGATATGATTTTTGGTTCCTTCTCCGTCGTTACACTCGCTCTTCCCAGTGTTTGGCTGCGTAACGCAGGTAGCAAGTCATGTTCCTGGAGCAGTCTAGCTCCTTTATCGCAGGGGTCGCCCTTTTGGGTGACGAATACGGCCTTGTGGTCCTTTCGCAATAGGAAATTGTCTTTGATCTCGGTTATATTTTCGTTACGCAGTACGTATGGTTCATTTACTTGATCGAATATCTCGGTTTCTGGGCTGGACGCGCTGTCTGTTGTACTGCTGTCATCGGTGTCGGTTTCTGAGTCGTCGGGGTAATCGTCGTGGTGATCGTCGGGGTCGTGTGCGTCTGGCGGTTGGTCTCTCGAATTCTCTTCTCGTCGTTGTTGGTCGGGTCGCGGGGAAAAGATGGATTCATCGGAACTGGAAGACGTCAAGTTCAGGGGCGAGGGGAATAGGCGTATTTCGGCGGGGTTCCTGGACAGGCGTCTGCGTTAGCATTAACTTACCTGCTTTGTATGTGACTCGTACTCGTATTCGAGAAGTTTTAATCCGCAACGGACTAATCTCGAGCTCGGATCTTTCACAGAATGCAGCCACACTAGTGGTCTGTGGTCCGTGACCAGGTGAATTTGCGACCGTAGAGGTAGGACGGAAATGTTGTACACAGTACACTATGGGCTAAGAGTTCCTTTCGTCGATTGTCGAAGTAAATTTTGTCCGCTGCGTTTTAAGCAGTCGAGAGGCGTTATGCGATGGGGAGATCTTGCCTATTCTGTCCCGTGGACTGGCTGATTTATACCCGCCTATCGGCAGTTACCGGACGCATCCGTTGGTAGACGACGAACGGTCTGTAAACGCCGGGTATTGTAAGGATCGGCTCGTGCATAACGAGCTTGACGGAGCGAGACCAAATTGCGTGTTCTTATAGCCGTTCCACGTGAAATTTGGGCCGCTTTTCTTCAAACAGGGATGTAGTGGTCTAAAAAGCTATTTGGAGAAATTTTGTATGAAAGCGCCGGTAGTAACCGGCTGGCCTAAAGAATTGTTTTTATGTTTTTTCGCGTTTCTTGGCCGTGGGAAGTCTTTAACCCGCCGATAATTTTACTTAGGGTCGGGCTTTACCCCGTTTCCCCTATTACGTGTCCGAAGATAGAATACCTCCTTTCGCAGGAACTCGCATTTGTCCGGTTGAGATGAAGAGTTTCGCGACGCGTAAAGCGTTGTGCTGTAGAACTTCGGCAAACAATTTGGCTGAGTGCTCTTCGAGTGAGCTCGCGTATATAACAATGTCGTCAGGTAGGACGAACAGTTCCGGTTCCTTGCAGGCCGTCAGAACTTGATACCATGCAGGCGTTGAAAGGTAGCTGAACGCGTTTTTTTCAGACCGAATGGCATTCTACTTGAATGATAGTGCCCATGGGCGTGGTAACAAGGCCTGTTTTTGGCTGCATCGTCCCTCATGCATCGCGATCTGATGGAAGCCTGAAGCGAGGTCGAATTATACTTAAATATTTCGCGCTGCCGAGTTTGGTCGAAGTATTTCGGTAATGTTGGGGAGCGGATACGGTCTCCCACGGTGTTTTTCGGTTTAGCGCTCTATAGTCTATACCATTCGCCAACGCTTTTACCTTGGGTGTGTCGGCCTTTTTGGGCACAATCCACAAGGGCGAGTGTTATGTGAGTTCGAAGGTTTGAGAACCCTTGTTTTTTAGCAAAATCTGAATTTGTTTTATTCAGATTTCTCTCCTTGAATGATATTGCGGATAATCTATTACTGGTTTGGTCGTTAATTGGAGTGTTGTCGATGTGTTATTCGATGTTGGTCCTGATGGACCATTGTAGTTGTTCGCTCGGGTAAGGGTGGAACAAGTTCGCTGAATTCGTTCAGTTAGTTGCTTTTACGTTTTTTACTTCGTGTGCTCTGTCAAATGGTGCAAGGCGCAGCAGGTTTAGGAGCCTACGAGCGAAAATCGAGTGTCTCTTGTTTCATACGTGTCTGTTGCATCATCGGACCGCTGTGCTTGGAATGTTAAGCATTGTTGTGTGTCGCACGTTCGCCTGGAAGGCCTACGGCGTTCGGGCGTATTCGCCTTGCGGGGAGACAACAGGGCTGTTTGTTTTGTGGCGAGGCGCAGGCAGTCAGTCCCTAGGTAGGCGTGCTGCGCGTTTGGGATCCCTTTATTCTGTCTGGCCGGGGAGCCCGAGTTCGGTTGACCGACGTCGAGGGGTCTCCGCGTTAATATCTCTACTCCTCTAGTTCGGACCGTAGGCAATAGGAGTTTTGGCATTCCGTTCTCCGGCGTTTACATTCCTTACATTACGCTAAACCGTTTCGATTTGGACACGGACGGCGTCTCCTAGGAACCACTCGTCGCGAATTGTAATTCGAGGAATATACCCTTCCCTAGGGCTTGGGTTTAGGATTTTAAGCGGCAATACCCCGCGCGTTCTCCCGGTACGGTAAACCAACGTTATTATTCGAAAAGAGGAATGGGCACCTCCTTGCCACGTGAGAATTGTGGTTTTTGAAGGCGGATGGACCCCGCGTCCTTTTAGGAAGGCGGCATCCTAGGATTCCTTCCTGATGCGATTGCGGAATAATCCGTCGTTGATTACATGGAGTTAATAGGGAAACCCATGTATTTAATAGTAAAAGCGGACCCCAGAGTGGGGATGCTTCGCCGCTGTGATCCCTTTTAAGGAGGTAAGCGTGTCGAATGATCTATTTCGTTCCCATAAATTCTGATTAGTGTTCCCTTTTTTATCAATTTGGCGCCGGCCCCGGTGTCGATCCATGAAGGTTATCGTGTCGTTAGGCCATCAGCCTTCATTGTAACTTGTTGGGGCGTTATGAAAAATTCGCGGGGGTTTAGGACCGCGATTCTTGCTT